>NC_136386.1:105934622-105974622 GCF_965140285.1 Lepidochelys kempii
GTATATTTTGCAGATCAGTGTAAGACTTTACGAGAGGGTTGTCAACTATTCAAAACCACCAGGAAAAGTTACAGGAGGAATCATTTTGCTCAATCGCAAGAACGATTTAAGCAATCACTTCCCTTAACGTTGGAGTAAATGTAATTTATGAGAAGCAGTTAGTTTTAAAAGATTGTGGTGTGAATTTCCAAACGCCCAAATATCAAACTCTCAGCATGTTCTAACCACACCAGAAAATCCTCCCAGAGCCGGGTTAATCTGGTTAATAGGCTCCGATGAAAGGACAAAGCTGCTCGCCTGAAAGATGAGGTGTTGGCACGTTATTGCGAATCTCACTCAATGGAAGGTTTATTTAAAGTATAAAATGTAAAGGAAAAATGGCTTTTGATTATACTTGAACCTAGTTAAACCACAAGGTTCAAGCAAAGGCAGCGTTATATACCTGCACCTGTCCTCTTTTCCCTTTTTTTTTGTTCAGGAGTTTTGGCCTGTGTGTTTCTAAACTCAGTCCTTCTTGTTTGATGCTTTCGTGCATGCGAGACAAGGACTGTCATTTTATTGCTGCAATTATATTCTTATGAACTCCACGGTGATGCTTCCACTGGAGTGTTGATGGATGCAGCAGGTGTAGGAGCTGAGGAGATAAAAGAAATACAGAGGACGACCTGTGTTTGCAACAAACTAGTCATTTCTCGACTTAGGGAAAACTGGGTCAGTCAATAACCGTTTTCTAGGCACTGACCACAAATAAAGTATTTCTTGGCGTTTGATAACATCGTGCCATCGTGCTGTGAAATCCCAGAATGTATTTGCTATTACAACATGCTTTTTAACGGGCTGCTATTGACTTGCCTCAAAGTTAGTATTGCAAACAGCAAAAGGCATCACTTTGTTTGTAGGTGACACACGGAACAGCATATTTTGACTGAGAATTTCTGTTTATTTTTCATTCACGACACATGCCAGGCTTTTGCTCCCAAACCGCAAAGAAAATGAACGACTATCTCTTTTCAATGGGGCTTTTGCGAAATCCTGCCCTAACTGTACACACACATTGATTCGGGGCAGTTTTCTATAAACGGGAACCGATCCTATCTCTCCAATCTGAACTAATAATAATAATAACGATGCACGCGGTGCCAACCCAGCGCATGAGATGAAGCAAAATCCTCAAGAGAGACATTCGGGGCCGCTTCTCAGGCGTGAACTTCAAACGTGACCTTCTCCAAAGGAAGCAGGAATAGACAGCTGCATGCGAGCAGAACTTGCTGACAGCAGAGGATTGCAGAAAGGCAGTCCCCCAGCGCCAGGGAGGGCTGGTCCCCAGCACACGGCCCAGGGGAAGGGGGTGCTCTTGCTTTCGCAGCTGCTCGCTTTGCTCGCTAGGGAGAAGTTCTGCTCCAGAGCGAGCGTAGGGCCGCCCCAAGGCAAACGGGGGAAGGCCCTGAGCAGCCCCAGCCCAGCGGTGCTGAAGTTGGGATGTGCAGCAGGCTGAAGCCGGAAGTTTGAGCGGATCAGCACGGCTTGCAGAGGAAAGCTGCCCGACCGAGCACCCGGGCTGCGGCTGCCGCCGCTGCCTGCCACAGGCTGACACCCCGTCGCTGATAACCTCCCGGGGGGGTGGGGGAAGAAGTCCCCCGGTGCTGCAACCATTGCTGCTGCAGGAGTCACCCCAGGCAGCAATTCTGGGGGCAGGGTGCTGCTGAGCCAGGAGGGGTGCGCGCGCGTCTGGCCTCCCTTGTTTCGGAGAAGCCAAGAATAAAGCGCAAGTTTCTCTCCTGGCCGCCTTGGGGGGCTCAGTGTCCAGGGAGGTGGGAGCCAGGCGGTGAACTTTGCGGTGCCTTCGGGGTTGCGGTCACCGCATGGGCCAAGGGGCTCCCCCGCAGCCCCGCAGCCCTGCAGCGCAGGAATCCAAGGGCTGCCCCCGCCACAATTCCCTTCCCTGTGTGAAACCTGAGCGCCCCCCCCCCTCCCCACCCCCAGCCGCTGCTTCGGGGAACAGAGTATCGGCCACTGGGCAACGCTCTGCTTTGACTCCACCTGGGAAAGTTTTCATCTAGTCCCGCGAGCCAGGATGTTTGTCAAAAGCCCCAAAGCCTCCCGGGCTGGCCCTGGGTAGAGAAATGTCCTCTGTCCCGCTCTCTGATTATTAGTTCAGCCACAGGGAACCGGCCCTGGAAGTGTCGCTGGGCAAGCTCCCTTTGATTCGAATGGGGTTCTCAGACCCCTCCAGTTCCAGCAGTCACATACATCATCTCTGCCAGAAATATACCTTGCCGGGCTGAAGTTAAGAGGGAGCGGCTGCAGCTGGCCCACTTCTGTTTTCTGGGAAGCTTTATGACTCCGGGAGGTACCCTGCCATCTACCATAGGCCTGCAAGGCCAATAAACAGCGGCAGCCCGCTCATAGTGCAGGCAGCCCGGAGCCTGACAGTATTTGTATAAAAGCTAAATTCGAAACCCCCTCCCAGTGATAACAACAGGGGAGTAAGCAAAGTGGTTGTTCATTTAGTGGAACAATGCGCCCTCTGTCTCACCAGTTCCTGGAATGAGAGCCAGTGGGAGGGAGTGTGTGTGTGTGTCTAACAATAGGAGGAAATGGGGAAGGTTGGAAAGACACCTGTTCTGTCTCATTTTCCAAAGCCACACTTAAAATGATAAGGAACGGGTTTTATTTATTTTTCCACCACAACATTCAGTTATAACAGTATTGGTTGTTTTAAAAAGAGGACCGATTCCTGGCAGAACCAGAGAGTCAACAAAAACAAACAAACAAACAAAAAACCACCTTGGGATGATAGTAAACAATTGTCCTACAACAGGTGAGCAGACAGCAGGAAAGACAGAGAGAATGGAGGTGTCCACACAGCACTCGATTTCAGTCTATTAAAATCCACACACCCCATGGACTCTACAAGAAAACTGTACATAATAGCAAATAAGTTAACATTTTTTCAAAGATTGATTGTCCTTCACTTAAAGCGCTCAGCACACTGAACCTCTTTTATTTATTTCATCAGGACTAGTGTTTATTCCCCCTCCTATCCCTCTCTTTTCACTTTCCTTCCTTCTTTTTAACTACATAAAGGAACGCAATTATACAATGAAAAAAACCCTTTTCTCACCATTAAAATAAAAGCAGTTCTTCAAGAATTGCCGTACAATATTGCACAGTTCAAAAGTACAATAGTTTTTTGTTTGTATTTGTTTTACAAAAGAAAACAAAAGGGTACAGATTTTTTAATGCTGCAATACCATTTGAATGAAAGAAAAAAGACCCCCAAGGACAATAATAATCCACAATCAATTATTTTTAAATCTAAACAAATGGTAATAAATAAGGACCACCCAAAGTGAGTCTATAATTAAGCATTTCCTTTTTGGTTGTGTTTCTTTCGAGTTATAAAGTCCCATCACAGAAACCTAACGATACAAAACATGGAAAAGTGACCAGGCAAATTTGTACAAAGGTCTGGTTAAATTAAAAGCCACGGTTGGTGGAGTCTTTGAGTTGTAACAGAACCACGAGTATTAACAAGTTTGAGAAAGAAGGGAAGGCATGAAAGGAAAAGAAATTCCATTTTCCGTTAGCATTTGGCAAATATGGAGGAGTAAACCGTGATCATTTATTTATTGTTGTTTACAAAAATAAAACTAAAGCCACAAATATCAGCGCAATATTTTGTTCACGTTTACAAAAGATGTAACAATTCTAGTGTTCTCTACAAGTTTCCACTTCAACTCTGGTTTTATTTTTAGGGTCTTTCCCCCCGCCCCCGCCCCCACAACTTCCTAACAACCACCCATTAAAAAAAGAGCATCAAATATTCGCTTGATGAAGTGCACAAATCATTTGAGTACTTACAAAAATTACTGATCATTTACAGCTGCTCCGTTTCCTCGGGCCTCTCTCCTGACCTAGAGGTTTGGTGATTTTTTAAAGCCACCCCCTCCCCACTGCGGCACCAGAAAGCTGAATGGGGTCAGTTCTCAGACGGGTCGCAGGAGTGGTACTGATGTGACTACCGGGTGGGAGTAGTAGACGGGGTGAGGGAATGTTAAGAGGGGCTGGCTGACGGGCACGTTGGCAGCCGAGGTGCCGTTCTCGGCGGTGGAGTTCTCATGGTAGAGGATAGGCACCCGCACTATTCTCTGGGCTGCAGCGTGGCTGAGATTGGCAGCCTCCAGCTCTGCGGCCAGCTGCCTTTTCCACTTGTTTCTTCTGTTCTGAAACCAGATCTTGACCTGGGTCTCTGTCAGGTGCAGAGATGCTGCCAACCCGGCCCGCTCCGAGCTGCTCAGGTACCTCTTCATGTCAAAGGTGGACTCCAGCTGGAACACCTGGCTCCGGGAGAAGACAGTGCGGGTCTTCTTCTTTCGGCAGGGCTTCTTCTCCGGGCTGTCTTCCCTGGCTTTCCAGTCCTCCCCGTTCTCCTCCTTCTTCACCTCCTCCGAATCACTCTCCTCCAGAATGATCTCCTCTGGGCTTTTCGAGTCAAGCTCCTTGTGGTCCGGGTCAGCCTTGAGCAGGGGCTCCGGGGAGTCTCTGTCCGTGCCCGAGGCCGGGGAGGAGTCTCGCAGGAGAGATTTCTCTGCAGCTAAAGAAAACCAAAAACACACCGCACCTTTGTCACCATCCTCAAAGGCACCCAGGCCCTAGGAACACCAGCCTGATGCCTCCCTGCAAACTTAAGCCACAAAGGGCAAGGAAGAGACGCTTGTCTCACCACGGGGCCTCACAGGCACCTTCACCTCCCCCCAGAAAGGAGCCTGCTGGGGGCCACTGAACGATGCGGGGAAAGCAGTTACCAAACCATCCTGTTTTCAGGGGTAGCCGCGTGGGGAGAGCGAGCCCTCGCTCCTGCCCCGGGAGATGGGACACCCAGCTGGGCATCTCGGAGCCGCGCGAGCGGAGTAGGAGGGAGAGAGACAGACAGACAGACAGACAGATTCATTCCGTACCTTCAGGCCTGGGCAGGTGGCCTCCCGCGGCGGTCAAGGTGTACGGGTACCACCAGGAGGCTGGGGACCGCTCTAGGTAGTGCGCTTGCAGGGCAAACCTCTGAGCCGGGATCTCAAAGCGGGGGAAGGTGAGGTCGCCCACCTGGGAGAGGGAAAAGCCGGCTCCATCCAGAGCCCCCTTGGCAGCCGGAGCGAAGAGCGCTCGGGGCTGCTTGGGAGGCGTCTTGTGGTGGTCCCCGTTGAGCAGGCTCTTGATGGAAAAAGGCGACTCCTTGGGCGGCGGCGGCTGGCTGCTGGGGGTCTCCTGTCCCGTCTCAGGCATCCTCCTCCCGGTCCCTGGCAGGGCAGCGGCGGCTCAGACCATAAACCACCCGCTAACCACACTCGAGCGGCAGCGGCAGCCGCCCAGGCGCTGGGCGCCCAATCCGGCCGGGGGTGGGGCAGGCGGCTGGGCGAGGACAGGAGGCAGCGCCTCCGCGCATGGGGCGGGAGGCTGGGGCGGGGGGCGGGAAGGGGGCTGCTCAGCCGCGGGACACTCAGACCCACAGAGCCCGGGACCGAGGGCTGCTGCGGGGAGGAGGACCAGAGCCCGGCTGCTGCGGCGGCGGCGGCGGCTGCTGCTGCGTCAATCTGGCGCCGGATGCTAATGATGAAATCAAAATGTCATCCAAGTTAAATGCAGGGCGTATACGGCGATTGGGCACGCACAATGGCAAACGGGAGTAGGCAGCAGCCAAGGGAGAGGGCTCCGCGCAGCCCCAGCCCCGTGCAGCAGCAGCGGTGGCAGCCTCCCCCCGCCCCCCTGTAGACTTGGTGCTTTGGCTTCGGGCTATAAGAGCTCGCCTGTTATTGGCTTTATATAGTCCAATTAGGCAGCAAATGAGGACAGGGCTATTAGCGCAAAAGGATATTGGCTTTGCTAAAGCACCACGAGACGCGCAGGAGGCAAATGACACAGAGCTCCCCGCTCATGCTACAAACCACCCCCTCACACTTCCTCCTTTCTCTTCCCTCTCCCGCATCTTCTCCTCCCCAGCTGCACAGGTCCCCCCGGGCTTGGAGATCTTTGGAGAACGCCGCCAGTGCGGGTAGGATTTGGGGTGGTTGGGGGAGGAGTGGGAGAGGCTCAGCTATGCATTGTCTCTCCTCTGAGAACCACCCCAAAGCCTCTCCGACTGGGAAGAGGGGCACGGATCGCTCGGGGCGGTCCGTGGTCATTCCCTGATCGAGATCGTCAGAAGAACCAAGGCAGAAGGAAGATTAAACATGAATGCAAACAACAATCTAGGCGGGCTGGTTGTCCCATAAATGTATCGCTCCCAAATAGATCGCTGACCCGCGACTCCAACATACACCCACGAGCCGAGCTTCTACAGATCCCTGTCCCAAAAGTGTCACAAGAAGGTGATTCACCGTTACGCGGAATGGGGACTATTGTGCATTTCCACCCAACTTTGTATAGGCGAATTTTAAAACGGTGTCCTCGACTCACCCAAAATACACTGACAAATTGACCTTTATCAATAGATCATAACGTTGTGTTTAGATTAACAAAAATCCTCCTTTCAGAAAAAAGTATTGGATACAAGTCTATTATAGAGCTATGGCACTTATTATATTAGGTATGTTATATTATTTCAGATAGATAGATAGATAGATAGATAGATAGATAGATAGATAGATAGATAGATAGATAGATAGATAGATAGATAGATAGATTAGATTAGATACTGAGCACGGCAACATGTTACCTATAAGGCTAACAATGAGGGAAGCTGAAAAGTCTGTGGTTCTCGTAATACTGGTAATTTGTAACGTGTAGTTTGGTTTTAAAACACTTTTAACAAATATTAAAGTATGATCTGGATTATATACTTTAAGGGTCCTATTTACAGAGGATATCAGTTTAATAGCAGACGCTACACTTTTCCCCTTATGAATATTTCCTAGCCACACATATGTTCTAAAGTAGAACACAACAAAGTTTGGGACAGGTACCGCTGTAACAAACCTATTGTCAATGTTTCTTAAGAACTAGGCTATTGTTCGCAATTATTTTTTTACAATGGGAGGAAGACCAGCAATGTTCACACGGCCCCTACTTTTCTGGAAGATCGCTTCTTGTGTTTATACGCCAAAACCAGCAGTTTTTTGTTGACGCTTCACTTCAAATTTTGCACAAATTGTGCAGTAGCTTCTAACCTGCAGGGTCGAACATTATTTGTCATCTATTTAAATAGTTCAAGTGGAAATGGCAACAAATAGATACGGAAGCTGATCTGGTAGAATCCGAAGTAAACCCCACAGCGTTTACTCCTTTGCTGGGCACTCTTACGAGTTCTTTTCTTTTTCCCTTTTGCTACCTTTGTGTTTGACTTGGCATCTACAACTGGCACTTTTTAAAAATGAAGACCAGATGAACTGCATTGTAGGTTTTTTATATGAATGGTTAATTTGGAGTGGGATTTTTAAGTTTACAAAATTTGCTGGCTTGATTTCCTATAAAAAACTTCTGTTAAAATAACACCATTTAAAAGAACCCAATTTTATGTTGTGTTCAGGCATCTTCTGAGCATAGTTTTCTGCGGATTTTCATGAATCTCAGTTACATTCTAGCTTGTGTCCTGAAGAGGAAACTATGTTTAAATGTTATATTTAAACATAGTTTCCTTTACAGGAATATCTGTCTCGATATTCTACGGATATGTAGGTTTTATGAACATTCATAGACAATATTCATATAAATGATATTGCAATAATCTTTCCTGCCATTAGAAAGCAATTAGAAAGCTTCTGGACCTTGGAATCAATGATGCTATGCGTATTCTGAGAAACTCCAACAAAGTTTGCCCCACGTGTCCATTCGATTTCAAAATACTGACGTCACGTCATTCTGTAATCTTCTGTCCAGCAATAAAAGAACAAAATCATGATCTGTGTATAGTGACGTTTTTCAGAATAAAATACATCATTGACTGCACCGGTTGGATGCATTCAGCGCTAGTCCGGAGCTCTAGTCCACCAGAAAAAGTTGGACTTTTGATGCTTTTAGTGAAGAAGACTTTATCCTTACAGACTCAGAATCTGGGGCAGGCAATTACTGGACAGGTTGGTATTTTGCCCTCACAAGGATATTTGATGTAGTAAATCTAAGAAATGTAGACATTAAAACTACATGTCAGGACACCTCTATCTTTGTATGTACTTCCCCTTCAGATTAACCAGTTTATTTCTCAGGGTCTTTGCAGCATATACTGTGTGGTCCCCTATTTCCAAAGGGTGCAACTCCTTCACTTTCATTCTATGATGTCGTCCTGATTGTCAAACTTTAACGTTGGTATCTAATCTAATCTCCTTCTGGGAGAACAGGTCAGAAGAAAGAGAAAAGCTGCAAGTTGTCTGTACAAATTACCTCAGCGTCACCCCAGTCACTCCGGACCGAATTCTCTCGCTTTAAATGATATTTCAAGCACTTCGGCTCAAGTGGAAAACACTTTTTAATTTATTTTTTTTTAAACAAAAGCCGTGAATGACTGTCCCAGTCCGGCTTCGTCTATCTCTAGCACAAAACTAAAGCGCATCGCGCCCTCTGTTGGCATTCCCCATATTTCGGTATCAACTCCGGTGTGAGAAACAGAACTGAAGCAAATCCATAGCTACTTTACAAGGCTGTAAGGGGGAAAATGTCCTTCTCCAAGATCCATCTTAATTCTATATTTGTAAAACCAGCACAATTTTTGTGTACAGGGAACAGGAGAATTGCATCAGCACACGACTCTTTCATTTAAACTGAGCGTTTAAAAAAGACCTCAGCTAGAAGAGCCCTACACTGGGAGGAGGACATTGCTTTTAACGTCGTGAATTCGATCAGAAGGAAGAAAGCGCAGAGATCAAGACAGTTACAGTCCCGCCTTCAGTCGCATGGAATTGGCCCCTCTTTATAAAATATGGCTGGTTGAACGGGGCGAGCTGCGTTCAGAGGCATTGCAATTTCTGGCCTAACGGGAGTCGTCTTGTAAACATTATTTCATACTGTCAGAATAGGCCTCACGGCCGGAGTGCCAAGCCTGCAACGGCACAGCGGAATGAGAATTAGGAATAGCATCTGTGCCCTGAGCTAAAACAGGCCTTTCATCTGAAGAGGTAACGGGTTTGCGGCAAGGAGTGCATTCATTTTCGCACGAGTTCTTTGAAAAGCCTTAACAATACCTGATCATCAGTGACTTCTCCTAAGTGAGAGCAGGGAGTGAGAAGGGAGAGACAGAAAATACAGGTTGCATTGCAGGGGGGAACTCGTCCTGGTTCTTTCGCAGTATATGCCAGCATTGTGTGAAAGCAGATTAAAAAGGACGACACAGGGAATATCCGTGCACGCAGAAGTGGGAGGTTGAAGGGAAGAATATGTAGGGAGAACTGCATGCATATAGAGCAGGCAGGTTGAAGGGAGGATGTGTAGAGGGATATACAGATATGCAAAGTGTAGGCATAAACTGTGAATGGGAAATACAGTGTAGACAAAAACATATTGTACAATCAGAATGTGGATCAAGATTAATAAGGGGAAACAAATACTTAATTTTAAAAAGAACTAAATCAAATTCTCTATCAGTGTTGTTTATCATACGGGATATGCCAGTCTTATGTAGGAAATAGGGGCCGACTGTCTACAGCACTTAAAGGCCAGGCTGTCTCTGCTCTCACCGGCAGGCAGCATGCACCGGGTTTTTCTTTGTCTGTTTTTTCCCAGCATGGGTATCAGAACACAGCAACTGGCTAGCTTGTAGGCTGCCAAGCAGCCCCGACAATGAACCATACTCTTGTCTCAGAGCGCCTAAATGCCATGGTGATGGGTGCATGAAAATAGATGACCAAATAGAGATAAAGCAGGTGCTGGGTTTGGGGGTGTGTCAGGCCGCTGAACAATGCCGTGGGAGAGGCTTGCCACTTGACTTCATCAAGAGGTAGGGCACATGTCTGCTTATGGCCTGAGCCACCCAACCATTGGGACCAGATTCTGGGCCCTGCATTTTCCATTATACTTGAAAGATTTATTAAGCACAGAATAGTATCGATGTTGCCCAAGCTGCCGCGGAAAGAATTACCCATGTGGGTTTTAGACTGGTAATCTGATATGGTTCTCAATTCACAACTGAATCCACAATGTGGATTAACATTCTGAAGGAAAAAATAAATACAAAGTATCCCACCCACTTAAACCAAGTACAATTCTGAAAATCTGAAATAAATGCGAGCACCTATAATGAACGTCTGGTCTGGCATATAAGAAGAGGAAAATCAAATTTTCAGCTGTAGATTCAAGAATGGGATGGGGGAAGAGGAAGATGTTTCTTTAAACGATTCAGTGACTCCAAAATGTAAAATTCCTTTCCCTGGGTCCTTTCATTTTAAAAACTAATCTGGCTCATTCTGAATCTAGCTCTCATTGAAAGTACATGGAACAAACAGGTATTACCTTCCTTTGACAATAAGGAGCTGTCCAGCAATGTGAGTTTTTTAAGCAAACTCTTGTAGCCAGGGACATCCTGAGGATTTATGTCACTCCCCGGAAAATTTGGGGTCTATAAAAACACGAATGGATTACACTGATCCAGCAATGTAATCTTTTCATCTGCGACAGCTACAATCTCGAACAGATATTCTTCAATTTATGTAACTTTTTTCAGACCATGATGAGTGATAGAACAGAATGGGAATTGCTCAGACAGCATGTTGCAATAAATGCTGCTCTGGTATTACTGAGTTATATGCTTGTAACAATCATGATAGGGATAGAACTAGAGACAAATTTAAATATCCAATTTAGGGGGTTGCACCCTTGCCCATCACGGTAGTATCTGAATGGCTTCCTCATTCATTAGACTGGAACTAATGAAGTCCCCAGTGAAAATGTATATTACATTTCTTCGTCACCTATATATTATATAGTTTGGACCCTGTAGTTTTACTATAGTTACAAAGTCCTGCAAATAAATGACTGCATTCAGAAACAGTCCCAAGATAGATACAGAAATAACTAAGCTGAGAGGCATATCTGTGGAGGGAGAGGGGAAGGGGATGCCAGCAATTGGCATTAGTAGTTTATGAGCATCTTCTGTGCACATAAGCATCTTTTTCACTTAAAGGCAGCCTGCAAAAGGGGAGGGCGGACGACTATACAGGCTTATGCCCCCCCCCCCTTTTGTTTCTTTGGAAAGGAAGCCTGGAAAGTGGGCTGTTTCCCCCCTTCTGCGTGCTTTTCACTTTAGAAATCAAGTCTGATCTCCCCTGTGTTGCTGGCGGTGTCTCTCAGATAACTAAAAATGTGGATTGGGTGCTCTCTCCGCTCTCAATTGAAAGGGCAGAGGTGCTAAATCCGTAACAAAGGCTCCCTCTTCCTCAGTAAGAAGAAAAGGAGTACTTGTGGCACCTTAGAGACTAACCAATTTATTTGAGCATGAGCTTTCGTGAGCTACAGCTCACTTCATCAGATGTTTACCGTGGAAACTGCAGCAGACTTTATATACACACAGAAATCATGAAACAATACCTCCTCCCACCCCACTGTCCTGCTGGTAATAGCTTATCTAAAGTGATCAACAGGTGGGCCATTTCCAGCACAAATCCAGGTTTTCTCACCCTCCACCCCCCCACACAAATTCACTCTCCTGCTGGTGCTAGCCCATCCAAAGTGACAACTCTTTACATAATCAAGTCGGGCTATTTCCTGCATAGATCAAGGTTTTCTCACATCCCCCCCCACCCCCATACACACACAAACTCACTCTCCTGCTGGTAATAGCTCATCTAAACTGACCATTCTCCAGGTTTAAATCCAAGTTAAACCAGAACATCTGGGGGGGGGGGTAGGAAAAAACAAGAGGAAACAGGCTACCTTGCATAATGACTTAGCCACTCCCAGTCTCTATTTAAGCCTAAATTAATAGTATCCAATTTGCAAATGAATTCCAATTCAGCAGTTTCTCGCTGGAGTCTGGATTTGAAGTTTTTTTGTTTTAAGATAGCGACCTTCATGTCTGTGATTGCGTGACCAGAGAGATTGAAGTGTTCTCCGACTGGTTTATGAATGTTATAATTCTTGACATCTGATTTGTGTCCATTTATTCTTTTACGTAGAGACTGTCCAGTTTGACCAATGTACATGGCAGAGGGGCATTGCTGGCACATGATGGCATAGATCACATTGGTGGATGTGCAGGTGAACGAGCCTCTGATAGTGTGGCTGATGTTATTAGGCCCTGTGATGGTGTCCCCTGAATAGATATGTGGGCACAATTGGCAACGGGCTTTGTTGCAAGGATAAGTTCCTGGGTTAGTGGTTCTGTTGTGTGGTATGTGGTTGTTGGTGAGTATTTGCTTCAGGTTGCGGGGCTGTCTGTAGGCAAGGACTGGCCTGTCTCCCAAGACTTGTGAGAGTGTTGGGTCATCCTTTAGGATAGGTTGTAGATCCTTAATAATGCGTTGGAGGGGTTTTAGTTGGGGGCTGAAGGTGACGGCTAGTGGCGTTCTGTTATTTTCTTTGTTAGGCCTGTCCTGTAGTAGGTAACTTCTGGGAACTCTTCTGGCTCTATCAATCTGTTTCTTTACTTCTGCAGGTGGGTATTGTAGTTGTAAGAAAGCTTGACAGAGATCTTGTAGGTGTTTGTCTCTGTCTGAGGGGTTGGAGCAACCCCTCAGACAGAGACAAACCCCTCCAACCCCTCAGACAGAGACAAACACCTACAAGATCTCTGTCAAGCTTTCTTACAACTACAATACCCACCTGCAGAAGTAAAGAAACAGATTGATAGAGCCAGAAGAGTTCCCAGAAGTTACCTACTACAGGACAGGCCTAACAAAGAAAATAACAGAACGCCACTAGCCGTCACCTTCAGCCCCCAACTAAAACCCCTCCAACGCATTATTAAGGATCTACAACCTATCCTAAAGGATGACCCAACACTCTCACAAGTCTTGGGAGACAGGCCAGTCCTTGCCTACAGACAGCCCCGCAACCTGAAGCAAATACTCACCAACAACCACATACCACACAACAGAACCACTAACCCAGGAACTTATCCTTGCAACAAAGCCCGTTGCCAATTGTGCCCACATATCTATTCAGGGGACACCATCACAGGGCCTAATAACATCAGCCACACTATCAGAGGCTCGTTCACCTGCACATCCACCAATGTGATCTATGCCATCATGTGCCAGCAATGCCCCTCTGCCATGTACATTGGTCAAACTGGACAGTCTCTACGTAAAAGAATAAATGGACACAAATCAGATGTCAAGAATTATAACATTCATAAACCAGTCGGAGAACACTTCAATCTCTCTGGTCACGCAATCACAGACATGAAGGTCGCTATCTTAAAACAAAAAAACTTCAAATCCAGACTCCAGCGAGAAACTGCTGAATTGGAATTCATTTGCAAATTGGATACTATTAATTTAGGCTTAAATAGAGACTGGGAGTGGCTAAGTCATTATGCAAGGTAGCCTGTTTCCTCTTGTTTTTTCCTACCCCCCCCCCCAGATGTTCTGGTTTAACTTGGATTTAAACCTGGAGAATGGTCAGTTTAGATGAGCTATTACCAGCAGGAGAGTGAGTTTGTGTGTGTATGGGGGTGGGGGGGATGTGAGAAAACCTTGATCTATGCAGGAAATAGCCCGACTTGATTATGTAAAGAGTTGTCACTTTGGATGGGCTAGCACCAGCAGGAGAGTGAATTTGTGTGGGGGGGTGGAGGGTGAGAAAACCTGGATTTGTGCTGGAAATGGCCCACCTGTTGATCACTTTAGATAAGCTATTACCAGCAGGACAGTGGGGTGGGAGGAGGTATTGTTTCATGATTTCTGTGTGTATATAAAGTCTGCTGCAGTTTCCACGGTAAACATCTGATGAAGTGAGCTGTAGCTCACGAAAGCTCATGCTCAAATAAATTGGTTAGTCTCTAAGGTGCCACAAGTACTCCTTTTCTTCTTACGAATACAGACTAACACGGCTGTTCCTCTGAAACTCTTCCTCAGTGTTTGAGTTAAACAAGTTTTAAAACTCCCCATCCAAAAGAGCGTTTTAACAGGCTGTACTAAAAGGACACCCCTTCTTATTCAGTCTTTACTCCCTTGGTATCTGTGACATAATTTTACTAGTTCTCCAGTTGTCCATGAAGTCTTCCAGGGTAGATGAGACCTGAATTACTAATGTAAAAAACAGGGGGACAGACTCCTCTGTTGTTGTCGAAAGAAACCTTGATCTTGCAGTCCTCTTTTATATATCATAAAGAAGCAAAACAAAAAAAAAGTACATCTCCATCCTTTTTATTCTTTTCCCATTTCAGGTCTCTTTTGTTATCAGGCTAAGGGAACACACAGTTCTTATTTTTACATCCATCACAACAGGATGTGGGCACAATGGACCCCATCGTCAGCCAGTGTAAAACAGGGTAGCTCCATGCCTCACCTATTTTTGTTTATTTAATTTGTGTTTCTAGAACTGGATTGTTATCATTGTGGTTTAAATACATAATAATCATTTCATTAGTGTTTCCATTCAAAATTAATTGGCTAATCTACACATGAATCACTTGTGTAACTGTGATGTTTGCAATAGTTGCTTGATGTGATTTAGAGTAATTGCTTATTTTTAGGTTTAGCCTTGTGTTATACTGCAAAGTGATTTATCTGATGGTTTGTCTTATCCAAATACATTCTCTTTTTTGTGGGTTTTTTTGTTCTTTCATTTGTTTGTTTTTACAATTTTATATTTATAAAGAAACATTTCTGTAGAGCCATGGAACATGTTTGCACCATGTGATTTTGAGATTACATGTTATATCATCTTTGCTCTATGATGCAGTACTATAAGCCATACCAACTTTATATGTTTGGAGAATTATCAGCTGCAAGATATTCTGGGTTAGTCTATTCCGGTTCTTGTACCACTTTCACCACCACAGTATCTGAGCATCTTCAAGAAGTGAATTCAGTGATCTGACAAACATAGAGTTTGCTCTTTCTCTCATCCTTGGAGACTTCTTAGCTCCTGTGGGAGTTAGTTCCCCCACAGACAAGCTTTGCCTTTGCGGTAGAAAGTTCTGTTTGTCAGAGGAATAGAGTTGTTAACCATGGGCCCTGCCCCAGACCACTTACTGCAGAAGCATAACACCTTGCAGTAAGAGTTGTAGGGTTAGGCTGGACCACACCTGCATTTAACATTCTAGTGCACCTGCCCAGCAGTCTGATATAGCAAGGTATTTAAGCACGTGGCTAACTTTAAACAGGTGCTTAAAGTAATGGAGTGCTTTAAGTACTTTGTTGAATTGGGGCCTACTTGGGTGGCAACATGTCTGTGCAGAGACAGAAGAAAAGGGACCAGGAACACAGAGAACACTGTGTAAATTATTCCTCCAGCATGGGCAGACTAAATTCAACGTTCACCAGTCATCTATAATGGATACTTCCACCGTCAGATACATTTTAAGGCTGCCTCTTTCCTTATTTTATCTGAGCAGCAAAACCCCCTTCCTTAAACCAAAGATGGAACCGTGCAGGCTTTAAACCACCACCAAAGTCTAGGGTGTTTTATGATATAAACATTACAAATGTTAGCTCTTATTCATTTATTGCAAATTGTTAAATAATTACAGGGGGTATTTTAAATTTCATTTATATACAAAATCTTCTGTATTTGTCAGTTCTTCAATTGTTTCCTTTGTAATATCCAACTGGAATCAAATGTCAATTACAAACAAAAGGAAAGCAACTTTAATTTCATTTGGAATGTTTGATGGTATAGAATAGTTTAAAGAGTTCATCAGCATGAATTTGGGATGGATGCATTACTCACGAGTGTAGAATCCATGAGTAAGTTATTTTGGACATCCCACTCCACTATGATTTGTTCTGTGCTTATGTAACAGAAGGCATGGGAAAGCTATTTTAAGAATGCTTTAAAGAGTTTTAAATTCTTATGTTGTTTAACTTTCTCGTATTCCTTTATCAATAAAGCCAAGTGCCCTCATCACTAGGAGTCACAATGTCAAGGGTTCAGAAGGAGAGAAAAATTAAAAGTAGCAAATATAAAACACCTCCCAAAATGATCTAAAATAACTTTTCTATCCCTACAAATGGAATGACTTTACAAGTCCCATGTCTCAGGCCTTTTCAGGACCTGAAGTGAGCCACTGGCAGGCTAATAGCTCTCCTTCAAAATAGGATAAAGTTCTCATTTCTAGCCCTGTGGGGCTGTGAGAAAACAGACTTTTTAATTTCTGACACTTTTGTTTATGGAACCTGGGCTGAACCTGACCTGTGCTGGCCTTCAGGATGGGGTAATTTTTGAAGGAAGGAGAAAACATTTCTAGGTGGGTTTATTATTGTAAAATGCCGTCTGAAGCTGCTCTGTGGTTTGGAGTGTGACACTAAGTCCAGGGAAAAGAGATTAGTAGGCATGTCATATGGTCTGAGCGTATTATGCATAATATTGCACAGGTATGAGGAGGTAATATTATGTCAAACTTATTACAAGCCTGTACAGTTATCCCCTCCCCATGAATGCATGACACTAGTCTATTTCCTACATTTACAGTACTATACTGTGTAGTAGTAAAAGTTTATAAAATAAGCAACCATCAACCCATATATTAAAACCCCATGAAATCTACAGTCAATTTATATCAAGCACTCTACCCAATCAACAACTTAGAAAGTTGTTTCCTTCACTTTGCCCCATTAAACATGTATCCATCATCCTTCACAATCAGAAGCAAACTCACAGACCTGTATTGCAGGAGGAGCAAATGTTGGCTAAAGATGCTGGGGCAAAACCTGGTCTTATGAAAACTGTAATGGGATCTTTGCTCTCCATGTAAAACAAAAAGGACCTAACCTCTCAAAGTCTCATCCAAATGACCCACATGAAGTAAACTTCATGGAAACTCAATTCAGCAGTTTCAGAAGGTTGAAGAGTTGAATCATCCCTGCTGATTTTGGAACCTGTGGTTCTTGAGACCCAGCATTCCGAGCCTGATGCTTATGACACCAAGCCAAAACCTCCTGAATAACATATATAAGTGATGAAAAAGCAATACAAATTTTGCTAACATCCATTATGGTATAATATAGAGAAGAAAATTTCTACATTGTCACAAATAGTTAACTTCTTAGGCATACTGGGACCAGACCTGTGCTGAGCACATTCTAGGAGCTGCAGAGAACCTGAAGTCAACAAGAGATATAGAACCTCTCCGGTATCCTTTAACCCCCTTCCAAAGGAGAGTGGTGTCCAAACATTTTGCTGAACTGACTGGAAAAACAATTGGTATAATCCACACTTCACCACTTGTATAGTCAAGACCCAGACAAATATAGATTATTTATGTGCAACTCAATGAGAACAGAATAGATAATATATGTGTGTACAGCAGCTAAATTATCTGCAGTTTTAGGAGTTCCTAAATAATCATTGATTTAAAAGCTGTTATGGTCCATTGAGTCAAAAATCAGTTTCTTAAAAAGACTCTCGCATTAGATTTATATCATAGACCCTGGCAATTCCACAAGCGCTGTTATAGATATCAGCTAAATATTGCACTTTATGGAAAGATACTAAGATAACCCTACCCCTTCTTGGAACTTTGGGGTAAATGGACTCTGAATAGGGACAAGCCCGGTTTGGGGTTACCAAAACCAAAAAATAACTTGTGGTTTTGCAACATAAGCTAATTGTGCCCATATTTCATATATAGATAGCGGCTTCCATCCAATGATCTCACTGTGCCTTCCAAATATAAAGGGCTCTGTCATGCTTTTAAGCCCCAGTACTTCTATGCAGAGGAAGGCTGCTCCAGCAGGAGCAATGGTAAGCTCTGTGCCTCAGGCAGGTGCAATGTTTCCTGGAATTTCAAGAAGCTCAGGAAGAATTCATTTCATAGGGTGCAGTGTTCATTCCCTTCCTCTGTCTCTTCCCATAATTACTGGCTTTTTTTACTGGTGCAGAAATAGACCAAGGCTCTCCAATGTATTTTGCAGAGGTAATAAGATCACAGTGTCCTTATACTCTTCTGAGAGTAGGAACTCACCCAAGCCTGGGTTCTCCACCAGGACAAATAGCCAGGGAAGTTCTATATGTCTCCTCCCCGATTAAACACCCACTTAGGGCTGAGTACAATCTAGCTCTAATTAATTTAGCTTCTTATCCCCCCCCCCGTAGATAGGTATTCATATCCCCATTTTACAGATGAAGTAACTGAGGCACAGAGAGACACATTGTCAAGGTCACCTAGGAAGCCCATGACTGAGCCTGTAAGATTGCCCATTCCTCCAAAACTAAATTCAAAACCTCTAAGTTTGTCCCTCTCTGCTAACAGTGTACTTAGATAAGTGTTCATTGTTATACATTTTTTACATATATATGGAAGACTTTTAAAAAAATTGTATGTTCTAGCTGAGCATTATGAAAAACACCTTGGAAATTCTCCAACAATAAACTCAATTAAAATAACATCACCAATTTGCCTTAAACCCACACCTGCCAGGAAAGTTAAAGCTAAACTGGCAAATAAACTATCTTTAATTCATCACCTCATGCCTGCTTATCACAACAGATTGGATCCTTTCCCAGGGATCTCTGAACAAGGATGGATATTTCATATGCTGGGCCTTTTTCTGCGGAAAAGGACCTAGGGGTGACAGTGGACGAGAAGCTGGATATGAGTCAGCAGTGTGCCCTTGTTGCCAAGAAGGCCAATGGCATTTTGGGATGTATAAGTAGGGGCATAGCGAGCAGATCGAGGGACGTGATCGTCCCTCTCTATTCGACATTGGTGAGGCCTCATCTGGAGTACTGTGTCCAGTTTTGGGCCCCACACTACAAGAAGAATGTGGATAAATTGGAGAGAGTCCAGCAAAGGGCAACAAAAATGATTAGGGGTCTGGAACACATGAGTTATGAGGAGAGGCTGAGGGAACTGGGATTGTTTAGTTTGCAGAAGAGAAGAATGAGGGGGGATTTGATAGCTGCTTTCAACTACCTGAGAGGTGGTTCCAGAGAGGATGGTTCTAGACTATTCTCAGTGGTGGAAGAGGACAGGACAAGGAGTAATAGTCTCAAGTTGCAGTGGGGGAGGTTTAGGTTGGATATTAGGAAAAACTTTTTCACTCGGAGGGTGGTGAAACACTGGAATGCGTTGCCTAGGGAGGTGGTGGAATCTTTTTTTTTTTAAGAAGTTTAAGAAGTTTTTAAGGTCAGGCTTGACAAAGCCCTGGCTGGGATGATTTAATTGGGGATTGGTCCTGCTTTTGAGCAGGGGGTTGGACTGGATGACCTCCTGAGGTCCCTTCCAACCCTGATATTCTATGATTCTATGATTCTATGAAATGCTGCTCCTGCCTCATTATCTGCAGAGGGCTTCTTGAACTGGTGTGGTCCTATGTTCAGGGAGGTGGACGTGCGGTTATGCAGGCAGGGTGTAGGGATGGGGCATGGTTGGGCCAGTGGAGAGTCATGGAGAGACTGGAGGATCCACTGCTATAGAAATCCTCCATTTACACATATACATAGCTTCATTAGGGGCTGCTGTAACCTTCGTGGAGCAGCCATGCAATGGTTCCATGAAACACCTGTTAACCTGCATGCATGTGCCAGATGCCCATCTCAGCTTTGCAGCCTGGGATCTGGGCTTAGAATTTGCTCCTCTCTGAGAAACGATATGAGGCTACAAGAAGGCTAGTTACAGAATCAAGGACTTTCCATCTTAGCTCTGGATATTCCAGTTTTTCCTCGGTTTAAGACCATCCATGAGTAACGCTGGAAGAATGGGTAAAGTGGGACTGTGTATGATTGAACGACATGTTCATATTAGCAGACAAGGAGAATTAAATTTTCATTCATATTGTGAAAGGCAACAAGTGACATGATTATGACTTAGCATGTACATGAAATGTGATACTAATACACACTACAGTTTATTTACAATGGAATACAATTAACAAAATAATATGAACAATGTTGCACATTATATATTCAAAGCCCTGTACAAATGATAACTAATTCATCCTCAACACCGTACAGATATGTATTCTTATAATATGTTGTTATCCCCATTTTATAGATGGGGAAACTGAGTCCCAGAAAGACTAAGGGACCTGTACAATGCCTTTACTGCAAGTTATAGCAGAGCTAGGAGTATTAAGAAAATCATATAGATCACCTTGCTCCTTATATAATTCAGTCAGAAAAATAGTACATTGCACACATCAAGATATAGTGAAGAATTCATTATGCTTGGCAACTTTGCTATGCTTGAGAGCTGCAAAGGAATGAAGGATATACAGACTACTCTGGAAGAATCCAGGGCAAATGTTCAGACATCTCCAATGCCTTTTCCATTTTATTCATCAGATATAACACTTAATATTTGCCACTAATATCTTACTCATGAACTTTATTGCAAGTTGTAACCAAAGCAGAATCTGCTTCATAGTCAGTTCATTTAATTGAAAGGTAAGGCCTTTGGGCAGTTCCTTCACATTAGGGACAGATATTGACTGAACAACTGTACAAAAATTCTCATGAGGAAGAAATTTCAATCAAACAGAGATGATAAGATACTTACTGTTTAGCTATAGAATGTTAGAGCTTTTTGTTGCAAGGTGATTTTTTTTTTAATAATTCAAGTAAAATGATCAGGGATTGCAGAACACTGCTCAAAATTTCTGGATGTCATTGATACTGTCCTGCACATTCATAAATAAGATTTGAAATGATACTATATTGATCAGAATGCTTTGAGGCAGTATGCTAGAGAGCAAATTATTGATAGCTCTGAATTTTCACGAGACAAATATAATGAGATGGCAAACTATGAATACAATGCTCAGGTGGCAACCATATCTAAGGAAGCTTGAGAGATATCTGGCCTTGTTAACAAAAACATCTATTTGTGAGAAGGACTTAACTCTACATTTTATAGGTGACTATTCTAGCTAACTGACTTCAGCTGGGTTCTATGGCACTGTGTCTAAAAACTAGGTTTCAACATACACTCCCCTGGATGAGCCAGAAATTCCCGATCTATATGCTTTAGGGCTCAAACATGCTCCACTGAAGTCGATGTCAAAGTCACAATGGTTTCAGTCACAGCAAAATTGGTCTTCCCATTGTGTTGCCAGCTTTGCCTAGAATTTATCTCACGCTTCCTCAAAAAAGTTACTCTGAATGGCATGGATCCTGTTTTCAGCACTTTGGACAGCGACATAGGCACTCTGGGTCTGATCTGCCCCACTGAATTTGTTTGTGTGTCTGTGTAAGAGTTCATAGATATACATATACACAGGGCCAAATGTCTCCAGAACAAACTAGATTTTAGCGATGTGATTCCTGGTGCAGATTTCTAATCCATATTCCTATGTTCTGCACAAAGTCTATCTGCTGAAATCTCACTATCATCAATGGAAGTTCAGGGGGAGACTTTCAAAGGAATAAGTGTGAGTTAGGTATCCAACTTAATGCACAGAATACACAGTAGAGATCAGCACTGTAAAGACCAGAATTTTGTCTGTGATTTCATGTTTTATTCTCTTTGGCCCACTCCTGCAACACTTGTGCTCACAGACCTGTAATTGACTTCAGTGGCAGTCACACGTATGCATGGGCTGCAGGATCAGGTCTTCTGTGTGCTTGTATGAGCAAAGTATTAAAATGCTTTTGTCCCTTGGGTGAAAAATAAGAATTAGAAATGTTATGGTGTTATAAATTTCTCAGACATGAAAATAATTAAGTAGTCATATCTGAGTATACAGTCTAAGATTACAGACTAAAAACAAGGTTTTGTGTTAGTTGTGCCCTCCAATACTTCAGACAAAGTTCAAGAAAATTATAGCTTGGTTTATTTTAATATCAGAGAATTTTATAAGAAGACATGGACATTGTTTCCCTTTCCAACAGAGTGACTCACTGCCCTGTGTATTCTACAGCAAATATTTTTGTTCTTCTTAGAGATAGACCAAAGTTTATACAATATGTGTAACTTTGAGGAGATAGAAAAGACATTGACAATATTAACTGTTTCATAAATACTATCAGATAAGAATTGTTTTTTATTGCTTGGTTTAAACCTTGTTATTGAAAAACCAATAACTTGCCATTTATTTATACTTTTCTTGGCATACAAGCCAGATATATTATCACAAGTGAAGCTAATAAACGATTACAGGCATCACTCTTTTCACTCAACTTTCAGGCCTGGCCTCTTTTTCAAAAGAAAGTGCAATTTATCATTGGACTATTATAATTGTTCTATCTGGCTGTAAAAATCGGTAAAGGACTAGTAATTACAAAAAGCCAGAGAGCAAGCCACTGTTACTCCCACTGGTGAACAGCTATTCACACAAGTAATCCTATTAACTTCAGCGGGATCCCATGCATCAGTAACTGCTCACCTATGGGGATTAAGGGGGAATCACAAGATAGCTCCCAAAGTATTTAATGTAATATCAATTGAAAATGACTAGAGAGACAGGAAGCCACCATCTTGCTTAATGGCTGCCAGATCATAGGGCATATTCTATCTGTGACTTGTGAGCAAAACCTCCTTTGACCTCAGCAGCAATCGTGCACAAAAGAACAAAGGGCCCATTTGTGATACCCTTATTCACACCCTTAGACCAAGCAGTCCCACTGAGATCAGTGAAGTTACTTGTGGAGTGAGGTAGTACTCAATGTTAGGATATCTCAGTCTGCCCCAAAAGTAGTGTATGACTCACAGTTTGAGATAAAGGAAATGTTGCTCAGTACCTGAATTAGAGACCTGATCCTAAGCCCACTGAAGCGAGTAGGAGTCTTTCCAATTAATGCGGTGGGCTTTGAATCAGTATTTTTGTGCACAAGCAATGGCAGGATACATCCCTAACTAATGCCTCAGGTAATCTGTTTTGATTATAAGCATTTATTTATCTCAGAAAAAATGGATGCCAAAATCTAGAATGCAATGTAAGCCAAGATATGTAGGCTCCTTTGGTGTCACTCGATAAAGTACTTTTACAGTGCTCCATTTGGTGTTACATGTAAAAAATACTAGAGCATTATGCTCCCATACATTTTAAATAAGAGCTTCAACATTATGCTGTCCATTTAAAATAATTTTACTAAAATGGGCAGAAAAGTGGTGCTGTAAAAGTTGAGATCTTGAATGCAGGCAGGGCAATAAAGAAAGGGGGAAAATGTGGCTATTCTTTAAAATTCATGGAAATAGTGGCAAGATGGTTCTGTGCTACCCTCGTCACCCTCTCCAATGCCATCTTGGGTCAGTGCCAAATAATTGCAAAACATCCAGCAACCCCAAAAACATGCCTAGTAGGAGTCTCCGATTTTGCCTTGATCTGGGCACAGAATACGTGCAGAATATTCACTAATGTCCTGACCCTGCCAGCTGTTCTGCATGTCCAGCCCTGGGTGATTTCAGTGGGGCTCTGTGAAGACATAGGGGTCTGTTTGTGTAGAACAGCTCGCAGAACTGGTCTCTAAGCATGAAATAATCCCTGTGTAGGGGACCCACACTGGACCATGAATTAATGACCCTTTCCCTACCTGCCTCTTGCTCATGAACCAAGGAGGATCAGGCAGTGCTTTGTTCTTTTATTTTTACATTTATTTTATATATTGAGTTGCTGCAGCTGCAATTAAGAGTAAACCAGTAACATTCAACTTAGTTAACATGCTTTGTTTCCTGCTTTTATTTCAGGGCCTGTTGTAGGGGTTCCCAAAATGTGTGGGAAGGATGCAGAGGGGGAAATGGGTCATGCAAGGAGCAGCTGTTGAGGCACAGGAGCAGCAGGCAGCAAAACCAAGGGTCAATCTGATTTTCCTGTTACAAATTCTGGTGCAATGTACATGCTCAGAGCCTACCTGCGCAGCTCTTGCACTCATCCTCAATGGGCTTGATGTTCAGCCTGCCTTCACCATTCATAAGCCTTTGGAAAATCCCACTGTTTAGTGTTTGCCTGAAGGTGCACTGGATGGTGGTAACTGCTTCTTTGAAAATTCAGCCCTGTAAGGAAAGTTGGTAAACTTGTAACTAATATATTAATGACCAAATTGGAAAGACTCCATTGACTTCAGTGGGCACTAGATCAGGCCCTAAAGGAATAGCATCCAACAAATAGTGCATTTTCAACAGAGTCATACTTTTTTTCCACTTTAATCCCAATACTGCAGCAATAAATGCCATTAAAACTATTGCCATCAACTCATATATACCAGTTACATTGGGGGCGGGGGTCTATACAGAATGCTATTTAAATTGTAAGCTCTTTGGGGGCAGGGACCATCTACTACTCTGTGTTTGTACAGCACCTAGCACAATGGGACCCTACTCTTGGTTACCAGTGGGGCACTGCCATAATAAACATCATGATGATGATTATACAATCATAATAATGACGATGCAAGCAAGAATTCCTTCTCATCTATCAATATAAAAACAAATGTGACAAACAATGGTCTCCATTTAGAAGCATTTTTCTTATCAGGTCATATTTATCTCATCACTATATTACAGCCTAGGAACAGCAAAATGTATGCAATTAACTGCAACAAGGACATTATTGCAATATCCTTTGCTAATCACTACAACTATAGAAAGCTTTAACTGGGTAGATCCAATCTGAAATACCAAAACAAAATTCCATTTACCTGTAATGCTTCTGTTTGCCTTTACTCCCCACCAATTTTAATGATTCACAATTAAATAAAAGCACCCCACCATTCACAATATCTCCCTGCTCATCACCCCTCTATGACCACAGTTTTAATTTTGCACTATTACATTTTCATGGTAGCAGATTGTTATGTCAGTTGGCAGGATTATGAGTCATCATGTACTGTAGGAAGTAATGATCATCCAAAAAGCAAACGGAGATGGGTAGTGAAGGAGAAATCACTTATGCAAATAGAAATATTTTCAATAATGATCAACAGCGTGAGAAGGAACATAGAAAAATTACATTATACAGATGAGCTTCATTTTAAAAATGTTCCCTAACTGCTAAAGAGTTTCCCATCGTCATTTTCCCCCCTTTAAACTCTGTCATTTGTACAGCCTATTAACCTTTAACTTTATGACTGTTCTAACCTGAAATACTGGCAGCATTTAAGTCTGAGAATACTAGAGCCCTGCCTTCTTGGTTGGCAACAGAGGTGAAGCACTTTCTTTTGAATCCGTCATTTTTAATATCAGTCATATACACTCCGCATCAGGGAGACTATTTTTAGACTCACATGCTGATGTTATTTATAATAAATGCTGTACTGATTCCAATCATCTCTCTTCAGTAGACTTAGGAATTTCCCTCCTGCCTCCCATTGTAACCTTATATTTCTACTTAAATATAGTAGGGAAAATCAAATTAAATTACTTCTGTAATAAAAGTTCCACTTTTCCTAAAAAGACGACATTTTATTAATTATTTGTATTATGGGTAACACTGGAGACTCCATCCAAGATCGGGGCCCCATCGTGCATACATATACTGTACACACATCTAGTAAGAAACAGTCCTTGCCTTGAAGAGCTTACAACCTAAATGGACAAAAGAGACAAAGCACAGGAGAAGAAATAGAGAAAAAGTGACTTACCCAAGGACACACAGCAGGTCACTAGAAGAGCTGGGAATAGAAGGCAGGTCTCTTGAGTCCCAGTACTCTATCCACTAGACCAGTGGTTCTCAAACCTTTTTTTCCCCATGGACCACTTGAAAATTGCTGAGGGTCTCGGCGGACCACTTAATGATCTTTCAAAATGTTATTTGTACCATTAGCTAACTACTGTAAAGCGCTTTGGATAAAAACGTGACATAAAAAAACCCCATAATAATATTTTTTCCTACAAATAAAAGCAAACAACTTATGTTTTAATATCAGCAGCCTTGCCTTTCTAATGTGATGGATGTGCCCTCTCTCCTGCGCCGCGTTTCAGCCCCTGAGCTGGGGCGGGGAAGGAGGGCCGTCTCTCCCTGGCAGCCACAGCCCTGGAGCTGGGGAAAGTCACCTCTTTCTCTGGCCGCGATAGCCCTGCACATCCCAAATTCCCCCCACCCCCCTTCTCACCCCACTACCCCCTACCCACTATTCCCCGCAAGGCCACCACCTCACCTTAAATGTGCCTCTTCTCCAGGGTTCAGGCACCTAATTATTGGAGCCACGTCTGCAAATGTGGTGGAGTGGCTGCTGCGGCAGGAGGAATTCTGGCTGACTTTCGAGGGGCACATCTCTCCAAGTGCAAACGCAAGAACCTAGACCTTTATCTTTGCAAAGAATTAAGGCCTTTTTGGTTTTTTAGATGTTTCTACTAAAGTATCATGCAGTTTCACTTCCTAAAATTCTCTTACTACCTACAATTTTTTAAGTTATAAGTCACACAGTGGTGATAGACAGAATCCCTTCCTCCAGACCACCAGGCGTTGTAATTACCTGCTCCCTACTAACTCTTCCTGATCAAGGGTTGCCCTCTTATAGAAATTTTTTTTCTCACCAGGCCTTTCTGAGGGCTGGCCCTTTAAAGCTGGCAGAGCCAAGAGGCTGCAGCTTTAAAGTGAGAACTCTTCAAGTGGAAGCTGCTGGATGCAGCTTCTTTTCTTTTAAATGGTAAGTACCTGCTATATTTTCCCTTTCTCGATGGCAAACAAATGGCACATTCACACAACACATACATCCATACATCAATATTCTGTACTATGAACTGTGTGATGTGGATACATCATCTCACTGATATCAACTGGATTCTAAGTACAGATATATTCATTTTATAAGATATATAGTGAATATATACAGGATAATCAATCAGATGTAACAGTCAAGACTGGATGTGAATGGGAAGTATACCACATCAGTATTTTAGGTCTGGTTTCTACTGGTGTAACTTCATTTACTCCAGTGAAGTTACTCCTGATGTATACATTGGTAGCACAGAATCAGGCCCATAGTATTTTTACTATGCGCAAGCCTAGCAAGTGTAATAGTGGATCATTGTGGAATACAACACTGACAACAGCACAGCTATGTAATGGCTGCAAAAGAACAAGCATACGCCAAACAATTTCTACTGTATTCATTTATTTATTTTTGCGTGTCACTATTAGTGAAGACCTTTGTGCTGCTTGGATCGGCTTTAGGATTAGATTGGGGTTCAGAGTTCCTATCCCAGGGTAAACCAGCATTAATGTTTATTTGGAGTTGATGGTATTAAACGTGTGCAAATTATTCTTCTGAGATTTCATCCCTAGGTTAGGCCAGCTCGAATGATGGAAATCTCATAAGATCACCTGTTCTCTGGAAAGTTCTGTGGCACCCAAAACAGATCCAGAAAACTGGCTTTTTTTCTCCTGTGTTGCACCTGTCCCAGAACCAGGCTTCAGGTTGGATGTTCTGGCTCTGGACCATATCTAATTAGCATAACTACAGGGCAATATCTGCACACCATTTTAGGGATTTGGCCAAAGCCCACCCAAACAAGGAAACACAGAATGAAGGTTGCCATTTCTTCCGTAGTTGAGCCCTGTGTATTGCAGTGCTCTGGGACTCTGATTCAGCAGTCAAGGACCAGATTTAGAAAAGTATTCAGGCACCTAAATGCAGATAGAAAAATAAGGGATTTTCAAAAGCACCCAAGTTAGTAGGTAACTAACTCCCATTGATTTGGGAGTTAGGTGGCTACCCTGCTTATCCTACTAGGTGTCTACTGCACCTTTGGGCACGTAAACAGACTTCTAACTTTGGCTCCAACACTTAGGCACATGTTTAATTTAAGCATATTCTGAAAGAAGCATATGTTTAAAATTTAGCATGTTTAATTGCTTTGTTGAATAACAAGGGATTGTGCTTAAAAGCCTTGCTGCATTGAGGTCTGGGAGATGATTCACTTTGCTGAAACCCCTCCACGGGGTAGGCACAATTGAATGACTTACGGACATAGTGGTAGCCCTGCACTTGAAGTCAGACCATTCAAGATTTTTTTGTTTTGTTTAGAAACTAGTTTTTGTTTTTTTCTAAATGGAAGAGAATTATAAATGAATTGGGTAGGGAAGCTATGAAGTTTCTAGTTCATTTAGTTCCTGTTTTCAGTGTTATTCCATTTTTAACATTTACCTAAAGTTTGTGTCTTCCCAAGTCCTATTTCATGGTTAGTATAAGGCCAGCCTGAAAGATAATATATTGTGACTGTTATATTATTTATTTCAAAGCCAAGATATTGATTATTGCATGCTGAAAATGACAAATGGCATCGAAGAAAGGCACGGTCAGCGAGTTCTATTAAAGAAATGATAGTATTGCCCATGGATTGTTAAAAGGTTCAGTTTAGGTACTTTATAGGTTTATATCCATCACTATTTAATGACCAAATGATGAAAAATATGAGTCGCGGGAACAATTTCTTTCTGTTGGAGTTTTAGGTTAAAGCAGTTAGCAAAGTACGACAATTTTTGTGCTAAGATTTTATGCTCTTAGATTTCATAGTGCATAACAATTAGTGCATTTATTTTTAAAGGTGATGATTTTATGTACATATAACAACTAACAATATGACTGGAGTATTATGCAAAAATGAAACATGCTCTGCATAGACAAAGTAAATTACCTTATTTTGGGCTAAATCCTATTCTCTGTTGTACATGCATGCTCATATGGGAAAGCGGCATGCAAGCAGCCAGGCAGGTTATTTCCATAGTACACAGGAATGCACCAGGAAGTACAGCCAGCTAAGGGGTCAACCCCTGCATAAAGGGCCTAAAACCCACTGAAGTCAATGGAAAGATTCTCATTGACTTCAGTGAACTTTGGGTTACTATTCCCAGGGTGGAATAGTCCAAGTCGGCATGTCCATTCCCCAAAGTGAGCCACTGGGTATACTCTGTGCAATCCTCTCCTGCAGCAGTTGTATTTCTGTGCCAGGAAATACAGGTATCTCTTACTCATCTTTGCTGCATAGCCCAGGCTGAGTTTGGCCTGTTTGCTACATATTTGTAATTCCTGAAATTTTGGCTGTAATACTGTCCAAGTGTTTTGTTTTTCACAGATTTAAGAGTATCATTTCACCCTTATTCTATTAGAGCCTTCTCTGTTAAAATCACTCTGCTCATGAAAGCTTGTAACCTCTGCATTCAAAATGATAGCAAGAAGCGAGGGTCACTAATAACTCTCCTATCTGAGCTGAGAAATTCCATTTAATCATGATCAGCATTGTTGGCAAATAAGAAACACCACACGATTGGACAACGGTGACATTGTCATAAAGATCCTATCCTGGATGAAATGAACAGCCCGCTGCAGTGCTTGCCACTGTGAATTGTAGCTGTGTGACCTGGAATCTGGCCTAAAAAGCTGGTATAAATCTAGCAAAATAAATCTTTCACAATAGCCTATGGTTTCATGCTGCCTTAACTCAACTCTTTTACCTAATCTCTGACCTTTCTCTATAATTTTTCATATTGTCCGAGGTAAAATTCACCGCCCTCTGTTGCAGGATACTCAACTGAGAGCAATCATGAGCTCATACTTTATCCTGAGATAGATAAACAGAGTGGGCAATAGGATGCTCATGAGAAACCTTTGGGGAGTTTGGCAACATTGTGCATTTAATTTAATAGAGGCAGCCACATTAATTTCTTTTTTGATATTGCTTTATTTTAATGCATCTTGTAACAAATCCATTGCTGAATATATCATAACTGGTATTTAAACTGCCCTCAGAGAACATCTGGGGTAGAACTCAAGCTTCCCTTCTCTCTTGTACAGGTCTCTTAGCACTTCAGGAAAACTGTGTTAGTTGTAGCAGTCTGAAGGTTTATATGCTTTAGAACAGACAGTATAGTGTGCAAAAAGAAAAGGAGTACTTGTGGCACCTTAGAGACTAACCAATTTTTTTGAGCATGAGCTTTTGTGAGCTACAGCTCACTTCATCGGATGTAGCTCACAAAAGCTTATGCTCAAATAAATTGGTTAGTCTCTAAGGTGCCACAAGTACTTCTTTTCTTTTTGCGAATACAGACTAACACGGCTGCTACTCTGAAACCTATACAGTGTGCGATGTCCTCTCTCACACACTTGTTTGTTTACACACACACACACACACATTCTCAGGTAGGTCAGTTGTTCTATCTAGTACCCTTGAGTGGCACACAAACAAGCTGCACATCTCTTACCCCTCCCAGAATTGAGCAAAGTTCATTCACAAGTGACTGGGCTTCATAGCAATTCAATCCCAACAGCCAGGATCTGTGTCCTCAAACATACAGACATCACGGTGTGCAGCTCCACTGCAAGCCATGTCCTGCCACATGGACTCAGAGTGCCACATTTGAATCATGTTAGTAGTGGGGAGTTAAGATAAAGTGCATATCAGTCTGATATAGGGTGACCAGATGTCCCGATTTTATAGGGACAGTCCTGATATTTGGGGCTTTTTTTTATATGGGCTCCTATTACCCCCCACTCCCTGTCCCGATTTTTCACACTTGATATTTGGTCACCCTAGTCTGATATAAAGAATCACACCATTCCTCTCTATTCAGCACATAAGCACTGCTTTAAGCAGTACCTTGTTAGTACAGTGCCCCAAAAGACATAAAGGGCATTAACCTAAAATTAAGGTACCACAAAAAACTGGAGGTTCTGGTCCCCCACTACATTACATTTCTAGCCAACATTTTTTAAAATGAGTGCCTATATACCTAGGCACCTAAGTAAGTGACCTGCTCTTCAAAAGGACCATATACCAATACCTTTTGAATTTACTGGGATCTGCTGACAACTCAGAGTTTTTGAAAGTCAGGCCACTTATTTAGATACCTGTGGACTTAAAGCCTAACTTTGGATACCCGTTTTAGAAGACCCTGGCTTTTTCCCCACTGCCTGGAGACAGGCTGCTTCCCCTTTCTTCAGGGACAAATAGTGAGGTCACAAGGAGAACAACAGCCTATGAACATAGAAATAAGAGATGGAAAAGACCTGTTAAGTACTCAAGTGCATCTCTGGACCATCTAGTCCAAACCTGTGCTGCTCCTTCTGATTAAGGGCATGGTGCTCTTTCTGGCTGTGGGTTAGAAACGTTATAGTGAATCATAATTAAAACTGTCCATTTTGGAATATCTTTCTGTGTAATCGACCAGAAAGGTCTGGTTGCCAAGACAAGCAAACCAACAAAAACATGCTGTCAATCCACAAGGTAAGATTTTTCAGCTGAAACTGCTGTCAAGGTAGGTCAGTTTTTAGGCCTAGTGATGCTCTTGATCATGTTCCATTAAGGAAGCTGTCCCCAGATTTTTATGTACTTCCCTTATGTCCTGCTCCCATACTTCGGCTATGTCTATGCTACGGACCTTACAGCCACACAGCTGTGCCACTGTATGGTCTTCCGTATAGTTGCTTTTGCCAGCAGGAGAGAGCTCCCACCCCCCAATGACCTGCATGAACTATGTCTCCTGCCAACATAGCACTGTCCACACCAGCACTTTGGTTGGTGAAACTTATGTCGGTCAGGGGGATGGTTTTTTCACACCCCTGATTGACAAAAGTTTTGCTGACAAAAGTGCTAGCATAGACAAAGCCTTACTTACTCCTGGCTACTCTAAAGAAACCTAGCTTCTTGCTACTCCCACAGAACAAGCAGGTATCATGACTGCTTCATAGCTTGTGCTGTTGCTTGGGGGCTGCTGTCGCTCTGGCTGTTGTTACGAGGACAGCAGTGCTATTCTGAAGATGCATACTAAAAATGGCCATTACACACTGTGGGCCCAATCCCGCTGCTATTCCAGTAAATGGAATTTTGCTACTGACTTCAGTGGGAAAAGCAAGCCCAATATCTTATTTCTGGAAATTACTCCTGACTCAGACCAGGGGCTAAGGCCCTAGTTCTGCTTTTATTGAAGTTAATGGCAAAACCCCCACTGACTCTGCCATTTGCAATATCAGACCCAAAGCAGTTGGTATTACCTAGGTATTTCCCCCCATGAAAAATTGGAATATTAAAGCCACACCCATGAGAGACCTATCTATGCAGACCTAACATCCAGTGTAGACAGTGCTATGTCAATGGAAGAATTCTTCCTTCTACTTAGCTACCACCTCTTGGGGAGGTGGAGAACCCCACCCGTTGTCACAGGTAGTGTCTACCCAGAAGCGGTTTTAGTCTCTCTATGCCTCACTTCCTCATCTGTAAAATAGAACTCCCCAACCTCAGAGAGGCATTGTGAAGATAAATACATTAAAATTGTGAGGAGCTTAGATTTTATGGTAATAGGGGCCATATAAATTTCCTTCAATTGATAAGCAAAAGTAGCAAAGTCAGGCCCTTGGTTTGAAGTGCATAATAAAGCACTGTGAAAATATAACATTTAATAGAATCATAGAAATGCAAGCCTGTAAGGGACTTTAATAGATTCATAGATACTGTCATAAATATAAATGGAAGGGTAAACCCCTTTAAAATCCCTCCTGGCCAGAGGAAAAATCCTCTCACCTGTAAAGGGCTAAGAAGCTAAAGGTAACCTCGCTGGCACCTGACCAAAATGACCAATGAGGAGACAAGATACTTTCAAAAGCTGGGAGGAGGGAGAGAAACAAAGGGTCTGTGTCTGTCTATATGCTGCTTTTGCCGGGGATAGATCAGGAATGGAGTCTTAGAACTTTAGTAAGTAATCTAGCTAGGTATGTGTTAGATTATGATTTCTTTAAATGGCTAAGAAAAGAATTGTGCTGAATAGAATGACTATTTCTGTCTGTGTGTCTTTTTTGTAACTTAAGGTTTAGCCTAGAGGGATTCTCTATGTTTTGAATCTAATTACCCTGTAAGGTATCTACCATCCTGATTTTACAGAGGTGATTCCTTTACTTCCATTTACTTCTATTTCTATTAAAAATCTTCTTGTAAGAAAACTGAATGCTTTTTCATTGTTCTCAGATCCAAGGGTTGGGTCTGTGGTCACCTATGCAAATTGGTGAGGATTTTTACCAAACCTTTCCCAGGAAGTGGGGTGCAAGGGTTGGGAGGATTTTGGGGGGAAAGACGTGTCCAAACTACGTTTCCCAGTAAACCCAGTTAGAGTTTGGCGGTGGCAGTGGATATTCCAAGGACAAAGCATAAAATTAATTTGTACCTTGGGGAAGTTTTAACCTAAGCTGGTAAAAGTAAGCTTAGGAGGTTTTCATGCAGGTCCCCACATCTGTACCCTAGAGTTCAGAGTGAGGGAGGAACCTTGACAGATACTAAGGTCAGAAGGGACCATAATGATCATCTAGTCTGACCTCCTGCACAACGCAGGCCACAGAATCTCACCCACCCACTCCTGCGAAAAACCTCACCTATGTCTGAGCTATTGAAGTCCTCAAATCATGGTTTAAAGACTTCAAGGAGCAGAGAATCCTCCAGCAAGTGACCCGTGCCCCATGCTACCGAGGAAGGTGAAAAACCTCCAGGGCCTCTTCCAATCTGCCCTGGAGGAAAATTCCTTCCTGACCCCAAATATGGCGATCAGCTAAACCCTGAGCATATGGGCAAGATTCACCAGCCAGATACTACAGAAAATTCTTTCCTGGGTAACTCAGATCCCACCCCATCTAACATCCCATCACAGGCCATTAGGCCTATTTACCATGAATATTTAAAGATCAATTAATTACCAAAGTCATGTTATCCCATCATACCATCTCCTCCATTAAACTTATCGAGTTTAATCTTAAAGCCAGATAGATCTTTTGCCCCCACTGCTTCCCTTGGAAGGCTATTCCAGAACTTCACTCCTCTGATGGTTAGAAACCTTCGTCTAATTTCAAGTCTAAACTTCCTGCTGGCCAAGTTATATCCATTTGTTCTTGCATCCACATTGGTACTGAGCCTAAATAATTCCTCTCCCTCTCTGGTATTTATCCCTCTGATATATTTATAGGGAGCAACCATATCTCCCCTCAACCTACTTTTAGTTAGGCTAAACAAGCCAAGCTCCTTGAGTCTCCTTTCATAAGACAAGTTTTCCATTCCTCGGATCATCCTCGTAGCCCCTCTCTGTACCTGTTCCAGTTTGAATTCATCCTTCTTAAACATGGGAGACCAGAACTGCACACGGTATTCCAGGTGAGGTCTCACCAGTGCCTTGTATAACGGTACTAAAACCTCCTTATACCTACTGGAAATATCTCACCTGATGCATCCCAAGACCGCATTAGCTTTTTTCCACAGCCATATCACATTGGCGGCTCATAGTCATCCTATGATCAATCAATACTCCAAGGTCCTTCTCCTTCTCCATTACTTCTAATTGATGCGTCCCCAGCTTATAACTAAAATTCTTGTTATTAATCCCTAAATGCATAACCTTACACTTCTCACTATTAAATTTCATCATATTACTATTACTCCAGTTTACAAGGTCATCCAGATCCTCCTGTAGGATATCCCTGTCCTTCTCTAAATTGGCAATACCTCCCAGCTTTGTATCATCTGCAAACTTTATTAGCACACTCCCACTTTTTGTGCCGAGGTCAGTAATAAAAAGATTAAATAAGATTGGTCCCTTTCTGATCCTTGAGGAACTCCACTGGTAACCTCCCTCCAGCCTGACAGTTCACCTTTCAGTAGGACCCGTTGTAGTCTCCCCTTTAACCAATTCCTTATCCACCTTTCAATGTTCATATTGATCCCCATCTTTTCCAATTTAACCAATGTGGCACGGTATGAAACGCCTTACTGAAATCTAGGTAAATTAGATCCACCGCGTTTTCTTTGTCTAAAAATTCTCTTACTTTCTCAAAGAAGGAGATCAGGTTGGTTTGGCACGATCTACCTTTCGTAAAACCAGGTTGTATTTTGTCCCATTTACCATTGACTTCAATGTCCTTCACTACTTTCTCCTTCAAATTTTTCTCCAAGACCTTGCATACTACAGATGTCAAACTAACAGGCCTGTAGTTACCTGGATCACTTTTTTTCCTTTCTTAAAAACAGGAACTATGTTAGCAATTCTCCAATCATACGGTACAATACAACTCCTGAGTTTACAGATTAATTAAAAATTCTTGCTAATGGGCTTGCAATTTTGGGTGCCAATTCCTTTAATATTCTTGGATGAAGATTATCTGGGCCCCCCGATTTAGTCCCATTAAGCTGTTTGAGTTTCCCTTCTACCTCAGATATGGTAATATCTACTTCCATATCCTCATTCCCATTTGTCATGCTACCATTATCCCTAAGATCCTCTTTAGCCTTATTAAAGACTGAGGCAAAGTATTTGTTTAGATATTGGGCCCATGCCTAGATTATCCTTAACCTCCACTCCATCCTCAGTGTTTAGTGGTCCCACTTCTTCTTTCTTTGTTTTCTTCTTATTTATATGGCTATAGAACCTTTTACTATTGGTTTTAATTCCCTTTGCAAGGTCCAACTGTACTTGACTTTTAGCTTGTCTCACTTTATCCCTACATGTTCTGACCTCAGTAAGGTAGCTTTCCTTGCTGATCTCTCCCATCTTCCACTCCCTGTATGCTTTCTGCTTTTTCTTAATCACATCTCTGCGATGCTTGCTCATCCAGCTTGGTCTACAACTCCTGCCTAAGAATTTTTTCCCCTTTCTTGGGATGCAGGCTTCCGATAGCTTCTGCAGCTTTGATTTAAAGTAATCCCAGGCCTCCTCTACCTTTAGATCCATCTAGTCCAGTTGTCTGCTCTGAGGCAGGACTAAGTATTTTCTAGCCCATCCCTAATATGTGTTTGTCTAACCTGCTCTTAAAAACCTCCAATGATGGAGATTTCACAACGCCCGTAGGCAATTTGTTCCAGTGCTTAACTACCCTGACAGTTAGGAAGTTTTTCCTAATGTCTAACCTAAAAATCTCTTGTTGCAATTGAAGCACACTACTTCTTTTCCTGTTCTCAGCAGATAAGGAGTACAATTTATCACCCTCCTTTTTATAAAAACCTTTTATTTACTTAAAGACTGTCTCGGTCTTCTCTTCTCCAGATTAAACAAACCTGATTTTTTCAATCTTTCCTCATAAGTCATGTTTTCTAGACCTTTAATCATTTTTGCTGCTCTCCTCTGGACTTTCTCCAATCTGTCCACATCTTTTCTGAAGTGTGGTGCCCAGATATGGACATAGTACTCCACTGAAGCCTTATCTGTGCTAAGGAGAGTGAAATAATTTCTTCTTGGGTCTTGCTTACTACACTTCTGCTAATATATCCCAGCATGATGTTAACTTTTTTGCAACAGTATTACATTGTTGACTCATCTTTAGTTTGTAATTCACTATAACCCCCAAATCCTCTTCTGCAGTATTCCTTCCTAGGCAGTCATTTCCCATTTTGTATTTGCAATTGAGTATTCCTTCCTAAGTGGAGTACTTAGCATTTACTCTTACTGAATTTCATCCTATTTATTTCAAACAATTTCTCCAGTTTGTCAGTTTTTTTTTTAATTCTAATCCTGTCCTCCAACTTGCTTGCAATGGTCCCCTCACCCCGCCCCGCCCCAGCATGGTATTATCTGCAAACTTGAGAAGTGTACTCTCTATCCTATTATCCAAATAATTTATGAAGATATTGAACAGAACCACACCCAGGACAGATCTCTGAGGGACCCCACTTGATATGCCCTTCCATCAGGACAGTGAATCTTTGATAACTACTCTCTGAATATGATTTTTCAAACAGTTGTGAATCCATCTTATATTATGTTTGTCTAGACTGCATTTCCCAAGCTTGTTTATGAGAAGATCATGGAAGACAGTATCAAAAGCCTTACTAAAGTCGAAATAACACCTCTACTGATTGCCCCCGGCCCTTCATAAGACTTGTTACCCTGTAATGGAAGCATATTGGTTGGTTTGACATGATTTGTTCTAGACAAATCCATGCTGATTGTTACTTATCTTATTATCTCCTAGGTACTTACAAATTGACAATTTGCTCTGTTATCTTTCCAGGCACAATAGTTATGCTGATTGGTCTGCAATTCCCTGAGTTGTCCTTATTAACCTTTTTATAGTTAGGTACTATATTTGCTCTTTTCCAGTCCTCTGGGATCTCTCCCAACATCCATGGGTTCTCAAAGGTAATCGCTAATGGCTCAGAGATCTCTTCAGCCAGTTCCTTAAATATTCTAGGATGTATTTTGTCAGGCCCTGTCGACTTGAAGATATCTAACTTGCCTAAGTAATTTTTAACTTGTTCTTTCTCTATTTTAGCCTCAGATCATACCATATACACTGATGTTCATTCTGTTAGTCATCTAATCATTGCTAACATTTTTGGTGAAAACTACAATGAAAAAGGCATTTAACACTTTGGCCACAGCTGCATTTTGTGTTATGGTGTTAACTTCATGTAATAATGGGCTTTCTCTGTCCTTAGTCTTCCTCTTGCTTCTAATGTATTTGCAAAATGTTTTCTTGTTACCATCACTACCAAGTCCTGTGCTTTGGATAATTTTGTTAGCTGTTTTTCTAAAAAAAATCTCATTCACCTCTTCTTCCAACTTAGGTGGTCTACAGTAGACCCTTCCCATGACATCACCCTTGTTGTTTTTAACCTTTTATCCTTACCCAGAGACTTTCAACAGGTTGGCCTCCCACTTCTATTTTGACCTCGGTGCAAGCATATACGTCTTTGCTATACAAGGCAACACCTCCTCCCTTTTTTCTCTTGCCCATCCTTCCTGAGCAAGTTGTACTGTTCTATACCAATATTCTTGTCATGATTATCCCACCTACTCTCTGTGATGACAATTTTATGTCATAATTGTGATTATTCACCAGTATTTCAAGTTCTTCCTCGTTATTCCCCATACCTCTTGCATTAGTATAAAGACATCTAAGATGTTTATTAGATTTCCCCTCTATAGCCCCTCGTCTCTCCTTTGTCCTTGATATGATTGCACATGTTCCCTCCAGATTCTGACCCTTCAGCCAGGTCTCCATGTTCTGGACTTACCTGCAGGCATTTGTCTTCTGCTCCTGTCAAACATAGTTTAAAGCCTGCCTCACTAGATTAGCCAGTCTGTTTCAGAAGATACCCTTCCCCTTCCTTGATAAGTCGACCCCATCTATGCTCAGCTGTCCTTCTCGGAACAGCGTCACATGGTCGAGGAAGCCACACTCATATAAATATGCACAACACATTATTGTCAAGTTTTTTTTAGTAGTAAAACAAACTTGTTCCTGGGCTGAGATCCTGTACATTAAACTTAATCTTAAAACAAATATTGTGCGTTGAACTGATAAATCTCTCAAAACCAGGAATTTACAAGGGAAATGGTAACTCCACCTAAATTATAAGGTTCATAATCTTTATAACCAACCCTAACATCTTGCAGCTAGTGCTAATAAAATGAAAGGAACTGTTACTTTTATACAAAGTGTTTGTGCAAGCAATATTTGTAGTCTTCTAGGAGATGAAAAACAAAATGTTTTCACCTGTCAATTTTATCCCTCTCTGTTTGGCAAGTATATTTTGGAAAACAATAAAATCGAGGAAATGCAAAATTAAGGGTGAAAAGCAACATATGTCTGCACACAAATGCCTAGTAATAACTGGGAACTCCCTTAACTGCATTTTTAATGAATCCTCTGTGCCCTGGTATTGAAGTGCATATGGCTTGTTTCACCCTTAGTAGTGAATTTCCTTCCTTGCATTGTCTTCTGACATAAACTTAATTTCCCTTTGATGCTATGTGGTGGTGTGGAGCAGTGATTATGGCATGGCACTGGGAGTATTTGGGTACTAGTCTCACCTCTGCCCTGGAGTTACTCTATGACATCTGGTAAATTGCTTTCTCTCTCCAGACCTCAGCTTCTCCATCTGTAAAATGAACCCTAATTCCAATCAGGGCCATTAGGCACTCCTGTAATATAAATATTACAATATGATAGTACATCTTCTTTCCTCAGTGCATTTGTGCATCCATGGTGGACAACATATAGGGAGTTTCTAGTTCAGGTTCTTGACAGATGTAAACCATTAATTAAACAAAGCATGACAAATCTGAGTCAGGCAGATTAGTACTCTGAACAAAATTTATGTTTATAAAATGTTGACAAAACAACATACATGAAATGGGTTTCTCTACCTGTGTATTTCATGACAGAGATAAATAGGACATTTTAATAATTTTACAGTTAGCCAATGATTTAACATTGGCTTTATTGCATATATAGACAGAATATTTTATAGCATATATTTTTCTTTTATCTAAACATCTATATTTATTTTCAGTTTTTACTTTGAGCATTTTGCTACCTTCGCTACAAGTTTCTGAGCAACTTCTTGTTAAAAGTCTGCTCTTATTCCCATTGAAGCCAATGGGAGATTTGCCATTGACTTCAGGGGGAACAGTATCTGGCTTGAAGTTTGATATTTCTTGTGAGGATCTAAAAATAATCTCTCCCCCCCCCCCCCGCTTTATATTTGGGCTATAAATCAAACTTGGCTGAGAAACAGTTTATCATATCTTTCAAACCTGTCTGTACTGTTTCACATTACTCGGAGTTTCTCAAATCAATGCACAAACAGTGTATTATAGTTTCCTGAGCACGTATCTACTGAGTGTGGACATCTATACAACACTAACTGCAGCAAAACTCCCAAGGTTCTGTCTCAGCTATGCTGGGTGTAATATCAAACCTAGGAGCGAGCTTTTAGAGTTGGTCTCTTCTTAGGTAGCTCCAACATCTTGGTCAAGAATTTGAGGACTATCTTCCCAGGGTAGTATATTGTCATAATGTACTATCATAATGTGGATCATAATGTCAAAGAATGTCCCCTGATGAGGGGTAGCCAGGTATGCAGATGCTTTAATGCAGAGTTTCAAATCTGTTGCATTTATTAATTTAACATAAAAAACCCCACTGCTATAAACTCAGTTTCATGATTTAACTTTCCTGATGTAAATATAACCACAGTGCAAGAACCTCTTTGAATGGGGCAGAGTTACAGTTTCTTTGAGAATGAGTGACAGGATAATCTAGGCAACATTGTCAGACAATTCTCCAG